>NW_027361702.1:0-2500 GCF_039654945.1 Dendrobates tinctorius
TCCTCCTCTCTTCTTCTTCCTCCTCTTCTTCTTCTTCTCCTTCTTCTTCTTCTTCTTCCTCCTCCTCTCTTCTTCTTCTTCCTCCTCTTCTTCTTCTTCTTCTTCTCTCCTCTCTTCTTCTTCCTCTTCTTCTTCTTCCTCCTCTTCTTCTTCCTCCTCCTCTCTCTTCTTCTTCTTCTTCCTCCTCACTTCTTCTCCTCCTTCTCTTCTTCATCTTCTTCTTCCTCCTCTCTTCTTCTTCCTTCCTCCTCTTCTTCTTCTTCCTCCTCTTCTTCTCTTCCTTCCTCTTTCTTCTTCCTCTCTTCTTCTTCTTCTTCCTTCCTTCTCTTCTCTCTTCTTCTTCCTCCTCCTCCTCTTCTTCTTCCTTCTTCCTCCTCTCTTCTTCTTCCTCTCTTCTTCTTCTCCTCCTTTCTTCTTCCCTCTTCTTCTTCTTCCTCCTCTTCGTCTTCTTCTTCCTCCTCCTCTCTTCTTCTTCTCTCTTCCACCTTTCGTCTTCTTCTTCTTCCTCTCTTCTTCTCTCTTCCTCTTTTCTTCTTCTTCTTCTTCCTCTTCTTCTTCTTCCTCCTCTTCTCTTCTTCTTCCTCCTCCTCTTCTTCTTCTTCTTCCTCCTTCTTCGTCTCTCTTCCTTCTTCCTCCCTCTTCTTCTTCTCCTCTTCCTCTTCTCTTCTTCCTCCTCTTCTTCTTCTTCCTCCTCTTCTTCCTTCTCTTCTTCTCTTCTTCCTCTTCTTCTTCTTCCTCATCTTCTTCCTTCCTATCTTCTATTCTTCCTCTTCTTCTTCACTCCTTCTCTCTTCCTCCTCTTCTTCTTCTTCCTCTTCTCGTCTTCTCTTCTTCCTCTTCTTCTCTCTTCTTCTTCCTCTTCTTCTCTTCCTTCCTCCTCCTCCTCTTCTTCTTCTTCTTCTTCCTCATCCTCTCTCTTCTTCTTCTTCACTCTCTTCTTCTCCTTCTTCTCATCTTCTTCTCCTCTTCTTCTTCTTCATCTTCTCCTCTCTCTTCTTCTTCCTCCTCCTCTTTTTCTTCTTCTTCTTCTTCTTCTCTCTCTTCTCTCCCTCCTCTTCTTCTTCTCCTCCTTCTTCTCTCTTCTTCTTCTTCCTCCTCCTCCTCCTCTCTTCTTCTTCTTCCTCTCCTTCTTCTCCTCCTCCTCCTCCTCTTCTTCTTCTTCTTCTCCTCTCTTCTTCCTACTTCCTCTTCTTCTCTCTTCTCTCCTCCTCTTCTCTTCTTCCTCCTCTTCTTCTTCTTCCTCTCTCTTCTTCTTCTTCCTCCTCCTCTTCTCTCTTCTTCTTCTTCTCCTCCTCTTCTTTCCTCTCCTCTCTCTCTCCTCCTCTTCTTCTCTCTCCTCTTCTTCTCTCCTCTTCCTCCTCTTCTTCTTCTTCCTCATCCTCTCTTCTTCTTCCTCCACTTCTCCTTCTCCTCTCTTCTTCCTCTTCTTCTCCTCTCTTCTTCTTCTTCTTCCCTCCTCTTCTATCTTCTTCTTCCTTCCTCTTCTTCCTCTCTTCTCTCCTCTTCTTCTTCTTCTTCCTCCTCCTCCTCCTTCTTCTTCCTCTCCTCCTCTTCTTCCTTCTTCCTCTTCTTCTTTTCCTCCTCTTCTTCTTATTCTTCTTCTCCTCCTCTCCTCTTCTTAATCTTCCCTCCCTTCTACTTCATCTTCTTCCTCCTCTTCCTCTTCTCTTCTCCTCTTCCCCCTTCTAACTTCTTTTCTCTTCCTCTCCTTCTTCTTCTTCTTCCTTCCTCTTCTCTTCTCCTCCTCTTCTTCTTCTCTTCCTCCTCTCTTCTTCTTCCTCCTCTCTTCTTCTCCTCCTCTTCTTCTTCTCCTCTCTTCTCTTCTTCTTCTTCCTCCTCTTCATCTTCTTCCTCTTCTTCTTCTCTTCTCCTCCTCTTCTTCTTCTTCCTCTTCTTCTTCTTCTTCTTCTTCCCTCCTTCTTCTTCTTCCTCCTCTTCTTCTTCTTCTTCTCTCTACTCTCTTCTTCTTCTTCCTCTCCTCTTCTTCTTCTTCCTCCTCTCTTCTTCTTCTACTTCTTCTCTCCTCTTCTTCCTCCTCTTCTCTTCTTCTTCTCTTCTCTTCCTCCTATTCTTCTCATCTTCCTCTTCCTCTTCTTCTTCTCTCCTCTTCTTCTTCTTCCTCCTCTTCTTCTTCTTCTTCTACTCCTCTTCTTCTTCTCTTCCTCCTTTCGTCTTCTTCTTCCTCCTCTTCTTCTTCTCCTTTCTTCCTCTCTCTTCTTCTTCCTCCTCTTCTTCTTCTTTCCTCTTCTTCTTCTTCCTCCTCTTCTTCTTCTTCTTCTCTCTTCTTCTCTTCTTCCTCTTCTTCTTCCTCTCCTTCTTCTTCCTCCCTCCTCTTCTTCTCTCCTCTTCTTCTTCTTCCTTCTTCTTCCTCCTCTTCTTCTTCCTCCTCTTCTTCTTCTTTTCTTCCTCCTCTTCTTCTTCTCCATCTTCCTCTTCCTCTTCTTCTTCTTCTTCCTCTCTTCTTCTTCTTCCTCTTCACTTCTTCTTCTACTTCCTCCTC